>NW_027660169.1:0-17415 GCF_963210335.1 Falco punctatus
GGTCCCCAACGGCGAGTGGCTCTGTCCCCGCTGCACGGTACCGGGGGGGCGACCTGGGGGGGACGGGGACACGGGGGGGGGGGGACGGGGACGGACACGGGGACACGGACCTTGGGGGGATGGGGACAGGGACAGGACTTGATGGGGACGGGGCCAGGGATGGGGATGGGAATGGGGACAGGGACAGGATTTGAGGGGGACAAAGATAGGGACAGGGACAGGACTGAAGGGGGACAGAGACAGGACTTGGGGAGGGGGACAGGGACAGGACTGGATGGGGACAGGGCTGGGGATGGGGACAGGGACAGGGGTGGGGACAGGGACAGGAGTTGAGGGGGCAGGGCTGGCGACAGGGACAGGACTGGAGGGGGACAGAGACAGGACTTGGGGAGGGGGACAGGGACAGGACTGGATGGGGACAGGGCTGGGGATGGGGACAGGGACAGGGGTGGGGACAGGGACAGGAGTTGAGGGGCAGGGCTGGCGACAGGGACAGGACTGGAGGGGGACGGGTGGGGACAGGGACAGGACTGGAGGGGGCAGGGATGGGGACAGGGACAGGACTGGTGGGGACAGGGACAGGACTGGAGGGGGCAGGGATGGGGACAGGGACTGGACTGGAGGGGACAGGACTGGTGGGGACAGGGACAGGACTGGAGGGGGCAGGGCTGGGGACAGGGACAGGACTGGAGGGGGACAGGGCTGGGGACAGGGACAGGACTGGATGGGGACAAAGATGGGGACAGGGATGGGACTGGAGGGGGACAGCTCAAAGCTGAGGCCAGTGCCAGAGCCTGATGGGGACAGGGACAGTGACAATCTGTATCCGGTGGTGCTGGGGCCAGCACAGTGACACTGCCACCGCTCCTTGGGGACCAGGCGGGGGACAGCCACCCCTTGGGGTGGGACCCTGCCCCTCCCTCACCTGCACTGGGTGTCTGGGGGTGGTGGTGGTGGGTGGTGCTGTGTGTGACCCCCACCCCCGGTGACACGACGAGGTGGCTGTCCCCGCGTCCCCAACGCCGCTGTCCCCCCGCAGTGCCCGGTGCTGAAGGGGCGGGTGCAGAAGATCCTGTACTGGCGATGGGGGGAGCCGCCCCCCCCGTGGCTGCCCCCCCTGGCGCCCCCCCCGAGGGCCCCCCCCAGGCGCTGCAGGGCCGCTCCGAGCGGGAATTCTTCGTCAAGTGGGTCGGGCTCTCCTACTGGCACTGCTCCTGGATCAAGGAGCTCCAGGTATGGGGGGGGGGGGGGGACCCCCCGACCCCCCCGGGGGTCCTGGGGCTTGGGGGGGGCTGGTACATCCACGCTGGGGCCTGGTACTGGGGGGGGGGGGGGCGCTGGTACTGGGGGGAGGGGCTGGTACACCCACGCTGGGACCTGGTACTGGGGGGGGGGGGGGGCTGGTACGCTCACCTTCTCACCTTGGGGGTCTGGTACTGGGGGGGGGGGGGGGGGGGGGGGGGGGGGGGCTGGTACTGGGGGGAGGGGCTGGTATACCCACCCTGGGGGGCTGGTACACTGGGGGGAGGGGCTGGTACTGGGGGGAGGGGGTGGTACGCCCACCCTGGAGGGCTGGTACTGGGGGGAAGGGGGGGTCTGGTACTGGGGGGAGGGGCTGGTACGCCCACCCTGGGGGGCTGGTACACTGGGGCGGGGGGGGGGGCGATAGAGCCACCCTGTGGGGGGGTGTCTGATAGCCCACCCTGGGGGGTCCTGATACTGGGGGGGTCCAATGTCCCCAACCGGGAGGTTCCCCAGGACTGGGGACCCCCCAGTATCCCCAGTCGGGGGTCCCCAATATTTGGGACACCCCAATATAGTCAACTGGGGGCACCTGGGGGATTCCCCAAGACTGTGGACACCCCCCCCAGTATCCCCAGCTGTGGCTTCCACAGGCTTAGGGACCCCCCAGTAACACCAACTGGGGGGGTCCCCAGTCTTGGGGGCCCCCCAAGATCTCCCCCTTGGGGCCACCACCATCTTCAGGGCTCCCTATGGTCCCCACACCACCCCCACCCAGGGGCAGGGGGCGAGGGGCAGCCCCCCCATTCCCCCCCCCCTTTGTGAGGAGCCCTTGGGGGTAGGGTGGGGGTTGTGCTTGGCCTCCACCCCCCACCCCTAATTTGGGGGTGCCCCCCCCTTGCCCCCCCCCAACAGCTGGAGATCTTCCACCTGGTGATGTACCGCAACTACCAGCGCAAGAACGACATGGACGAGCCCCCCCCCCCTCGATTACGGCTCGGGGGACGATGACCCCAAAAGCGAGAAGCGGGGGGCAGGGGGGGACCCCCTTTTTGGGGGGATGGAGGAGCGTTTCTACCGCTACGGCATCAAACCCGAGTGGATGACGGTGCACCGCATCATCAACCACAGGTGGGGCAGCACCCACGGGTGCCGCGCGGCTCCGGGGGACCCCCGCAACACCCCCACCCCCCAAAAAAAACGGAGGGGACAAGGGGGCATCAGAATGGGCAGGGGAGCGCTGGGGGAGGGGTTTGGGGACACCGCTGGCACCTGTGGGGACAGTCTGCGCGCCCGTGGGTGCTCTGAGGGCATCCCCGAGTCCTCCAAGGACACCCCCGGCACCCATGGGTGTCCCCCAGCAGCCACAGGGCCCCCCCCCCCCAAATTGGGGCGGGATGGCTGGCATTGATGTGGGGCTGGGGGGGTGCCTGGGAGGGGTTTGGGGACACTGCAGGCACCCGTGGGGACACTCAGGGCACCCCTGGGTGCCTCCCTCCTCCCCCCCCTATTTGGAGCAGTCAGGCACTGTCCCCAGGTGACCCCATGCCCCTTCAGGGTGTCCCTGTCCCCAGGTGACCCCGTGTGCGCTCCGGGTGTCCCTGGCCCCAGATGACCCCACATCCTGCGTGTCCCTGTCCCCAGGTGACCCCGTGTGCCCTCCGGGTGTCCCTGGCCCCAGATGACCCCACGTCCTGCGTGTCCCTGTCCCCAGGTGACCCCGTGTGCCCTCCATGTGTCCCTGTCCCCAGGTGACCCCACGTCCTGCGTGTCCCTGTCCTCAGGTGACCCCCTGTGCCCTCCATGTGTCCCTGTCCCCAGGTGACCCCGTGTGCCCTCCATGTGTCCCTGTCCCCAGGTGACCCCGTGTGCCCTCCATGTGTCCCTGTCCCCAGGTGACCCCACGTCCTGCGTGTCCCTGTCCTCAGGTGACCCCCTGTGCCCTCCATGTGTCCCTGTCCCCAGATGACCCCACGTCCTGCGTGTCCCTGTCCCAAGGTGACCGCCTGTGCCCTCCGGGTGTCCCTGTCCCCAGGTGACCCCCTGTGCCCTCCATGTGTCCCTGTCCCCAGGTGACCCCACGTCCTGTGTGTCCCTGTCCCCAGGTGACCCCCTGTGCCCTCCGGGTGTCCCTGTCCCCAGGTGACCCCACGTCCTGCGTGTCCCTGTCCTCAGGTGACCCCGTGTGCCCTCCGTGTGTCCCTGTCCCCAGGTGACCCCCTGTGCCCTCCGCGTGTCCCTGTCCCCAAGTGGCCCCATGTGCCCTCCGCGTGTCCCTGTCCCCAAGTGGCCCCGTGTGCCCTCCGCGTGTCCTTGTTGCTGAGTGCCACCATGTCCTGTCTACATGTCCCCAGGCGACCCCATGTCTCGTGTGTGTCCCTGAGTGACCCCATGTCCCCTCTGTGTCCCCAGGTGACCTCGTGTCCCATCTGTGTGTCCCTGTCTGAGTGACCCCGTGTCCCCTCTGTGTCCCCAGGTGACACCGTGTCCCATCTGTGTGTCCCTGTCTGAGTGACCCCGTGTCCCCTCCATGTCCCCAGGTCACCCTGTGTCCTGTCCATCTGTCCCTGTCCCCAGGTGACCCAGTGTCCCCAGCTGACCCCGTGTCCTCTCTGCATGTCCTTGTCCCCATGTGACTCCATGTCTCTGGGTGACCTGTGCTGGTGTGTCCCCAGTGTCCCCCTCATGGCAGCTGATGATGACAGTGGGTGACCCCTGGTGACACTTGGGTGCCACCCACATGCCCTGCTGTCACTCATGCCCCAGTGGCACCTGGCAACACCCGCCTGGCCCTGCACGGCTCCTGGCTGTCCCCATGTCACCCAGGGGTGCCTGCTGTCACCCTTGGTTACCCCGTGTCCCCAGGGGTGCCTGCTGTCACCTGGAGGTGCCCAGTGTCCCCAGGGGTGCCTGCTGTCATCCAGGGGTGCCCAGTGTCCCCAGGAGTGCCTGCTGTCACCTGGAGGTGCCCAGTGTCCCCCCTGGGATGCCCAGTGTCCCCCTGTGTGCCTGCTGTCCTCCCAGGTCCCTGCTGCCCCTGTGGCACCCATTGTCTCTGGGTGCCCAGTGTCCCCCCGGGTGCCCAGTTGTCACCCCTGATCCCCATGGTGCCCATGTCTCTGGGTCCCCGAGGTCCCCCCCCCAGGTGCCACGTGTCCCCACGGTGCCCATGTCTCTGGATCCCTGAGGTCCCCCCAGGTGCCACGTGTCCCCACGGTGCCCGTGTCTCTGGGTCCCCGAGGTCCACCCCCCAGGTGCCACGTGTCCCCACGGTGCCCGTGTCTCTGGGTCCCCGAGGTCCACCCCCCAGGTGCCACGTGTCCCCACGGTGCCCGTGTCTCTGGGTCCCCGAGGTCCCCCCCCCAGGTGCCACGTGTCCCCACGGTGCCCGTGTCTCTGGGTCCCCGAGGTCCCCCCCCCAGGTGCCACGTGTCCCCACGGTGCCCGTGTCTCTGGGTCCCCGAGGTCCCCCCAGGTGCCACGTGTCCCCACGGTGCCCGTGTCTCTGGGTCCCCGAGGTTCCCCCCCCCCAGGTGCCACGTGTCCCCACGGTGCCCGTGTCTCTGGGTCCCCGAGGTCCCCCCCCCCAGGTGCCACGTGTCCCCACGGTGCCCGTGTCTCTGGGTCCCCGAGGTCCCCCCAGGTGCCACGTGTCCCCACGGTGCCCGTGTCTCTGGGTCCCCGAGGTCCCCCCAGGTGCCACGTGTCCCCACGGTGCCCGTGTCTCTGGGTCCCCGAGGTCCCCCCCCAGGTGCCACGTGTCCCCACGGTGCCCGTGTCTCTGGGTCCCCGAGGTCCCCCCCCCAGGTGCCATGTGTCCCCACAGTGCCCGTGTCTCTGGGTCCCCGAGGTCCCCCCCCAGGTGCCACGTGTCCCCACGGTGCCCGTGTCTCTGGGTCCCCGAGGTACCCCCCCCAGATGCCATGTGTCCCCACGGTGCCCGTGTCTCTGGGTCCCCGAGGTCCCCCCCCCAGGTGCCATGTGTCCCCACGGTGCCCGTGTCTCTGGGTCCCCGAGGTCCCCCCAGGTGCCACGTGTCCCCACGATACCCCTTGTCTCTGGGTGTCCATTGCCCCCTGCGGTGCCCGCTGTCCCCCGTGTGCCCGCTGTCCCCGCGTGCCCGCCGCGGTGCGGGGCGTGACGGGGCGTGCCGGCGTGCCGCGCAGCGTGGACCGCAAGGGGCAGTACCACTACCTGGTGAAGTGGCGGGACCTGCCCTACGACCAGGCCACCTGGGAGGAGGACGAGATGCCCATCCCCGACTACGACCTCCACAAGCTGGCCTACTGGAAGCACCGGTAAGGGACAGGGGACACGGGGGGACATGGGGACATGCCTACTGGAAGCACCAGTAAGGGACAGGGGACACGGGGGGACATGGGGATGTGCCTACTGGAAGCACCGGTAAGGGACAGGGGACACGGGGGGACATGGGGACGTGCCTACTGGAAGCACCGGTAAGGGACAGGGGACACGGGGCGGGGGGGGACATGGGGACGTGCCTACTGGAAGCACCGGTAAGGGACAGGGGACACGGGGCGGGGGGGGGACATGGGGACGTGCCTACTGGAAGCACCGGTAAGGGACAGGGGACACGGGGCGGGGGGGGACGTGGGGACGTGCCTACTGGAAGCACCGGTAAGGGACAGGGGACACGGGGCGGGGGGGGACATGGGGACGTGCCTACTGGAAGCACCGGTAAGGGACAGGGGACACAGGGGGACGTGGGGACGTGCCTACTGGAAGCACCGGTAAGGGACAGGGGACACGGGGGGACGTGGGGACGTGCCTACTGGAAGCACCGGTAAGGGATAGGGGACACGGGGGGACACGGGGCGTGGGGGGACATGGGGACGTGCCTACTGGAAGCACCGGTAAGGGACAGGGGACACGGGGGGACGTGGGGACGTGCCTACTGGAAGCACCGGTAAGGGACAGGGGACACGGGGGGACGTGGGGACGTGCCTACTGGAAGCACCGGTAAGGGACGGGGGACACGGGGGGACACAGGGACGTGCCTACTGGAAGCACCGGTAAGGGACGGGGGACATGGGGGGTGTCCCCATGTGTCCCCTAATGTTCTCATGCTGCCATCTGTCCCCGTGTTGTCCCCATGTCTGCATGTGTCCCATGTCCCTGTGTCCCCACCTCCATGTCCGTGTCCCCCACCTTGGCCCTGTACCCTCTCCCACTGTGTCCCCTTCATGTCCTGTCCCCAGGGAGGTGTTCATGGGGGAGGACCCGGCCCAGCCCCGGCGTTACAAGAAGAAGAAGAAGGAGACGCCGGGGGAGGGGCCCCCCGACTCCCCCACCAACGACGTGAGTGCCCCCCACCCCTGGGTGCCCCCCACCCCTGGGTGCCCCCCCCAGGACACTTGTGTCCCCTTCCTGGACACCTGGGTGTCCTGTCCCACGTCCCCTGCCCTCCCCATCCCCCCCCAAACCTGGGTCGCCCCCTGGTCCCTTGGGGCCCCCCCTGGCTGCCTGGGTGCCCCCCAGGACACTTGGGTGCCCTCCCTGGTCCCTTGGGTGCCCTCCCTGGTCCCTTGGGTGCCCTCCCTGGACACCTGGGTGTCCTGTCCCTTGTGCCCCCAACCCCAAACCTGGGTGCCCACCCCCTCAATCCCTTGTCCCCGCCCCCCCATGCCCCCCCCCCCACCCCCCCCCCCCGCTGTATCCCTGCGACCTCTGTGCCCCGTGGGTGGCAGGGGGCACCCGGTGGGGGTTGGGGGTGTATCCCAGCCCCCCGCTGCCCCCCCCCCCCCCCGCCCTCACCGCCCCCTCCCCCCGCCCCGCAGCCAACGGTGAAGTACGAGACGCAGCCGCGGTTCATCACGGCGACGGGCGGCACGCTGCACCTCTACCAGCTGGAGGGGCTGAACTGGCTGCGCTTCTCCTGGGCGCAGAGCACCGACACCATCCTGGCCGACGAGATGGGGCTGGGCAAGACCATCCAGACCATCGTCTTCCTCTACTCGCTCTACAAGGAGGTGAGCTGCCACCCGCCGTCACCCGGTGTCACCCGCCGCCACCCGGTGTCACCCCCCTGCGGCCCGCTGCCACCCGGTGTCACGCCCCTGAGCCCCGCTGCCACCCGCTGCAACCCCCCGGCACTCTCCTGGCCCTGGTGTGTTCTACTTGGCCCTGGTGTCACCACCGCCTGGCCCTGGTGTCATCCGCCTAGCCCTCAGTGTCACCTGCCTAGCCCTCAGTGTCACCCACCTGGCCCTGGTGTGTTCTACTTGGCCCTGATGTCACCACCGCCTGGCCCTGGTGTCACCCGCCTAGCCCTCAGTGTCACCCACCTGGCCCTGGTGTGTTCTACTTGGCCCTGGTGTCACCACCGCCTGGCCCTGGTGTCACCCGCCTAGCCCTCAGTGTCACCCACCTGGCCCTGGTGTGTTCTACTTGGCCCTGGTGTCACCACCGCCTGGCCCTGGTGTCACCCGCCTAGCCCTCAGTGTCACCCACCTGGCCCTGGTGTGTTCTACTTGGCCCTGGTGTCACCCACTTGGCTCTGGTGTGTTCTACCTGGCCCCCGGTGTCCCTGCCGCCTGGCCCCCAGTGTCACCCACTTGGCCCTGTTGTCCCTGCCGCCTGGCCCTGGTGTGTTCTACTTGGCCCTGGTGTCACCCACTTGGCCCTGGTGTCACCCATCTGGCTCTGGTGTGTTCTACTTGGCCCTGTTGTCCCTGCCACCTGGTCCCCAGTGTCACCCTCCTGGCCCTGGTGTCACCCTCCTGGCCCTGGTGTCACCCTCCTGGCCCTGGTGTCCCTGCCACCTGGTCCCCAATGTCACCCGCCTGGCCCCCGGTGTCACCCTCCTACCTGGCCCCCGGTGTCACCCACCTGGCCCTGGTGTCCCTGCCACCTGGTCCCCAGTGTCACCCACCTGGCCCTCATGTGACCTGCTGGGCCCCGGTGTCATTTGCCTGGTTCCTAGCGTCACCTTCCTGGCCCTGGTGTGGCCTACTTGGCTCTGGTGTCACCCACCTGGTCCTGGTGTGTCCTACCTCATCCCCAGTGTCACCTACCTGGCCCTGGTGTCACCTCTTCGGTCCCTGGTGTCACCTGCTGGGCTCTGGCATGTCCTGCTTGGCCCTGGTGTCCCTGCTGCCTAGTCCCTAGTGTCACCCCCCTGGCCCTGGTGTGTCCTACTTGGCCCTGGTGTCACCTGCCTGGCGCTGCTGTGTCCGACTCGACCCTGGTGTCACCCGCCTGGTTCACCAGTGTCACCTGCCTGGCTCTGGTGTCACTCACCTGGCCCTGGTGTGACCTACTTGGCCCCGGTGTCACTTCCCTGGCTTCAGTGCCACCTACTTGGCCCTGGTGTCACCCACCTGCTTCCTGGTGTCGCCTACTTGGCCCTGATGTCTCCGCCTTGGCCCCCATGTCACCCACCTGCTCCCCGGTGTCACCTGCCTGGCTGCTGGTGTCACCCACCTGCTCCCCGGTGTCACCTGCCTGGCTGCTGGTGTCACCTACTTGACACCTACTTGGCCCTGGTGTCACCCACCTGCTCCCTGGTGTCACCTACTTGGCCCCATTGTCACCTGCCTGGGCTCTGGTGTCACCTGCTGCTGGCATCAGCTCCTCCCTGTGTCCCTGCTGCCACCCAGGGGTGTCACCACGTCCCTGCCCATGTCCCGACGGGCAGCCCGGGGGTCTTGCTGCCACCTGAAATGTTTTTACACCCCCACAACCGCCCCACGCTGTCCCCACGTCCCTGTTTGTGTCCCCATGGCCATGCTGGCCTTGTGTGTCACGCTGTCCTCGCTTCCCTGTGTCACACCGTTCCCATGTCCCCCAGGGATCCTGTGCCACCCTGTCCCCCTGTCCCACCCTGTCCCCTGGTGTCCCCCTGTCCCCATGTGCGTCAGGGACCCTGTGCCACGCTGTCCCCCTGTGCCACCCTGTCCCCACATCCCCCAAGGACCCTGTCCCATGCCGCCCCGCCCCTCCCCCTGTGTCACACTGTCCCCACGTCCCCCAAGGGCCCCGTCCCCGTGTCCCCGTGTGACGCGCTGTCCCCCAGGGCCACACCAAGGGCCCGTTCCTCGTCAGCGCCCCGCTCTCCACCATCATCAACTGGGAGCGGGAGTTCCAGATGTGGGCCCCCGCCTTCTACGTTGTCACCTACACCGGGGACAAGGACAGCCGGGCCATCATCCGCGAGAACGAGTTCTCCTTCGACGACAACGCCATGAAGGGGGGCAAGAAGGCCTTCAAGATGAAGGTGAGCTGGGGGCTGGGGTCCCCTCGGGTGGGACACCTGGGTCCCTTTGGGGGGGGTCAGAGTGGCACCTGGAGACCTGGTCCCTTTGGGGGTGACAGGGGTGGGTGTACCTGGACACCTGGGTTCCTTTGGGGGTGCCGGGAAACCAGGGTCCCTTTGGGGGTGACAGGGGTGGGTGTACCTGGACACCTGGGTCCCTTTGGGGGTGACAAGGGGGGGTGCCGGGACACCAGGGTCCCTTTGGGGGTGACAGGGGTGGATGTACCTGGACACCTGGGTCCCTTTGGGGGTGACGGGACACCTGGTCCCTTTGGGGGTGACAAGAGGGGGTGCCGGGACACCAGGGTCCCTTTGGGGGTGACAGGGGTGGGTGTACCTGGCCACCTGGGTTCCTTTGGGGGTGCCGGGGCACCTGGGTCCCTTTGGGGGTGACAGGGGTGGGTGTACCTGGACCCCTGGGTCCCTTTGGGGGTGACAAGGGGGGCTGCATGGACCCCTGGGTCCCTTTGGGGGTGACAAGGGGGGGTGCCGGGACACCAGGGTCCCTTTGGGGGTGACAGGGGTGGGTGTACCTGGACACCTGGGTCCCTTTGGGGGTGACAGGGGTGGGCGTACCTGGACACCTGGGTCCCTTTGGGGGTGACAAGGGGGGGTGCCGGGACACCAGGGTCCCTTTGGGGGTAACAAGGGGTGGTGCCAGGACCCCTGGGTCCCTTTGGGGGTGACAGGGGTGGGTGTACCTGGACACCTGGGTTCCTTTGGGGGTGCCGGGACACCTGGGTCCCTTTGGGGGTGACAAGGGGGGGGCACCCTGATGCCTGGGTCCCTTTTGCGGGGTGGAGGGTACCTAGACAGGTGGGTCTCTGGGGTCTTGGGGTGCTGGGGGGGTCACCTGGGCACTCATGTCCCTGAGGGGGTGGGGATCAGGGTGCCATGGGTGGGGGGTCAGGGTGCCCCACACACCGGGGTGCCATGGGTGGGGGGTTCGGGGGGGGGGGGCGGGCCAGGGTGCCCCAGATGCCACGGTCCCAGCAGAGGGTGGGGGGCAGTGGGGGTGCAGGGAGAGGCAGCTGCCGGGGTGCCCCTGCGGCGGGGGTCCCGGGGGGGCACCCATGGGTGCTGACGGCCGCGGCAGCGGGAGGCGCAGGTGAAGTTCCACGTGTTGCTGACCTCCTACGAGCTGATCACCATCGACCAGGCGGCGCTGGGCTCCATCCGCTGGGCCTGCCTGGTGGTGGATGAGGCCCACCGCCTCAAAAACAACCAGTCCAAGGTGCCTGCACACTGGGGGGCCCGGGGGGGGGGCGGTGCTGGGGGTGGAGGGGGCCTGGGGAGGGGGCACCCAACTGCCTGGGGTCACTGGGAAGGGTGGCTGGATGCTGGGATGCCGCGGAAGGGTGACTTGGGACCCTGGGGAGGGGGCACCCAGATGCTGAGGTCCCTGTGGGGGGGGGCACTGGGGGCTTGGGACCCTGGGGAGGGGTAGCTGGGACCCTGGGGAGGGGGCACCCGGGCACCGGGGTCCTCAGGGTGGGGGGCACCCAGAGGCTGGGGTCCCTGGGTGCTATTGTGGGGTCGGGGGGAGCGTTCCCCAGATGCAGGGGTCCCGGGGTGCCCTGGGGGGGGGGGCGGGTGTCACTCCTGGGGTCCGCGGATGCCCTGGGGGTAGATGGGGGGTCGCTGCTGGACACGGGGGTCCATGGGTGACTCCCCCCCCCGCCCCCCCCCCCAGTTCTTTCGGGTGCTGAACGGGTACAAGATCGAGCACAAGCTCCTGCTGACGGGGACGCCGCTGCAGAACAACCTGGAGGAGCTGTTCCACCTTCTCAACTTCCTCACCCCCGAGCGCTTCAAGTACGGCCCCCCTGTCCCCTCCTGTCCCCCCCGTGTCCCCTCCTGTCCCCTCCCCTCTCCCCTGGGTCCCTCTGTGTCCCCCTGTCCCCTGGTGTGTGTACCCCGCCCCGGTGTCCCCTCCTGTCCCCTGCCCTCCCCCAGGGTCCCCCTGTGTCACTGGTGTGTCCCTGTGTCCCACTGTGTCCCCTCCTGTCCCCTGCCCTCCCCCAGGGTCCCCGTGTGTCACTGGTGTGTCCCTGTGTCCCACTGTGTCCCCTCCTGTCCCCTGCCCTCCCCCAGGGTCCCCCTGTGTCACTGGTGTGTCCCCTCCTGTCCCCTCCTGTCCCCTCCTGTCCCCTCCTGTCCCCTCCTGTCCCCTGCCCTCTCCCAGGGTCCCCCTGTGTCGCTGGTGCGTCCCTGTGTCCCCTCCTGTCCCCTCCTGTCCCCTGCCCTCTCCCAGGGTCCCCCTGTGTCGCTGGTGCGTCCCTGTGTCCCCTCCTGTCCCCTGCCCTCTCCCAGGGTCCCCCTGTGTCGCTGGTGTGTCCCTGTGTCCCCTCCTGTCCCCTGCCCTCTCCCAGGGTCCCCCTGTGTCGCTGGTGCGTCCCTGTGTCCCCTCCTGTCCCCCTGCCCTCTCCCAGGGTCCCCCTGTGTCGCTGGTGTGTCCCCCTTGTGTCCACCCACCCCCCCAGCCCCGCCCTGGTGTCCCGTCTTGTCCTCTGCCCTCTCCCAGGCTCCCTCTGCATCCCTGTCACTGGTGTGTCCTCTGGTGTCCCCTTCCCTCTCCCAGGGTCCCCCTGTGTCCCCTCCTGTCCCCTCCCCTCTCCTTGTGTCCCCTCCTGTTCCCTGCCCTCTCCCAGGGTCTCCCTGTGTCTCGGTCACTGGTGTGTCCCCACCTCTAGGGTTGTGTCACACCCCCCCCCCCCCCATCCATCCCCATGTCCCCCTGCTCCTCTGCCCCACCATGTCACAGCTGTCCCTGTGTCCCCCCGTGTCCCCAGTGTCCCCGAAAGCGCCATGTCAGGGCTGTCCCCATGCCCCCCCCCCCCCGCCCCGTCACCACCAGCCTTGCCCCCCCTGCGTCCCCACCCCGCAGCCATCCCCGTGTCTCCCCACACCACGGCCACCTCCATCCCCCTCCCCACATCCCTCTGTCCCCCCCGCCATGTCACACGGTGTCACCCCCCTCCCCCCCGCCCCCCCCAGCAACCTGGAGGGTTTCCTGGAGGAGTTCGCTGACATCTCCAAGGAGGACCAGATCAAGAAGCTCCACGACCTGCTGGGCCCCCACATGCTGCGGCGCCTCAAGGCCGACGTCTTCAAGAACATGCCGGCCAAGACCGAGCTCATCGTCCGCGTCGAGCTCAGCCCCATGCAGAAGTACGCGGGGGTGGGGGAGGGGAGGCACCCTGAGGCCTGGGTCCCCCGGGGTGGGGGGAGGGGCGGCCCCCCCGGAGGCCTGGGTCCCACCGAGCTCCCCGTAGGAAGTACTACAAGTACATCCTGACGCGCAACTTCGAGGCGCTGAACTCGCGGGGCGGCGGGAACCAGGTGTCGTTGCTCAACATCATGATGGACCTGAAGAAGTGCTGCAACCACCCCTACCTCTTCCCCGTCGCCGCCATGGTGGGGACCGCGGGGGGAGCGTGGGGACGTGGTGGGACATGGAGGGGTTGGAGGGACGTGGTGGGACATGGGGACATGGAAAGGTTGGAGGGACGTGGTGGGACATGGGGACACGGCAAGGTTGGAGGGACGTGGTGGGACATGGGGACACGGCAAGGTTGGAGGGACATGGTGGGACATGGGGACACGGCAAGGTTGGAGGGATGTGGTGGGACATGGGGACACGGAAAGGTTGAAGGGACGTGGAGGGACATGGGGACACGGAAAGGTTGGAGGGACGTGGTGGGACATGGGGACACGGAAAGGTTGGAGGGACGTGGTGGGACATGGGGACACGGCAAGGTTGGAGGGACGTGGTGGGACATGGGGACACGGAAAGGTTGGAGGGACGTGGTGGGACATGGGGACACGGCAAGGTTGGAGGGACGTGGTGGGACATGGGGACACGGAAAGGTTGGAGGGACGTGGTGGGACATGGGGACGTGGAGGGACATGGGGACACGGAAAGGTTGGAGGGACGTGGAGGGACATGGGGACACGGAAAGGTTGGAGGGACGTGGAGGGACATGGGGACACGGGGGTGGCAGCGAGGTGACACCCCTGTACCCAGGAGTCCCCGAAGCTGCCGAGTGGCGCCTACGAGGGGGGGGCCCTGATCAAGGCCTCGGGGAAGCTGCTGCTGCTGCAGAAGATGCTGCGGAAGCTGAAGGAGCAAAACCATCGGGTGCTCATCTTCTCCCAGGTGGGGCGGCCGGGACCGCCCCCCCACAGCACCCATGGGACACCCCCCCCCCAGCACCCATGGGACCCCCCACAGCCCCTGGGTGCTCATCTTCTCCCAGGTGGGGTGGTCGGGACCGCCCCCCCACAGCACCCATGGGACATCCCCCCCCAGCACCCACAGCCCCCCCGCAGCCCCTGGGTGCTCATCTTCTCCCAGGTGGGGCGGCTGGGACCCCCCCCCAGCACCCACCCCCCAGCCCCTGGGTGCTCATATCCCAGGTGGGGGGGCCAGGACCCCCCTTGACACCCAACCCCCTCAACCCCAGCCCACCTGGCTCCTCCCAGTCCAACCAGCCCCCCGCCCCATCCCAGCCCCCTAGTCTGACCAGTACTGGCTGCCCCCAGCTCCCCCTGTGTCCTCCTAGTCTGACCAGTCCCAGGTGCCCCCAGCACCCCTAGGCCCTCCCAGTCCTCCCAGTCCCAGGTCCCCGCAGCCCCCTTGGGTGCTCCCAGTCTAACCAGTGCCCGCAGATGACGAAGATGCTCGACCTGCTGGAGGATTTCCTGGACTACGAGGGCTACAAGTACGAGCGCATCGACGGGGGCATCACGGGGGCCCTGCGCCAGGAGGCCATCGACCGCTTCAACGGTAGGACCCCCGCATCTGGGGGGCACCCAGGGGTCCGGGGGGACACCCAGGCATGGGGGAGAGGGGCACCCAGGGGGGCAGGGGCCACCCATCCATCCAAGGGGGCACCCAGGCACTGGGGAGCGGGCACTCAGTGGTCCAGGGGGCACCCAAACATCTCGAGGGTACCCAGGCATTGGGGAGGGACCCCCAGATGTCTAGGGGGGTACCCAGCTGTTTGGGGGGACACACCCAGAAGTTAAGGGGGCACCCAAGGGTCCAGGGGGCACCCTGGTGTTGGGGAGGGACCCCCAGATGTCCGGGGGGGACCCAGATGTTTGGGTCAGGGGGGGAGGGGGAGGGGAGGGACACACAACCAGGGGTCTGAGGGGGTCACCCTGGTGTTTAGGGGGACCCAGGCATGCAGGGGGGGCACCCAAGTGTGAAGGGGGCGCACAGGCCTGGCAGGCTGGCAACACGCAGGCCCTGCATGCCTCCCCCACCCGGGGGGGCACATATCCCCCCCCCAACTTGGGGTGCTTTGAGGGGAGGGGGAGGATTTCCCTGGGTGCAGCAGCACTGGGGGGGGGAATGAAGCCGGGGGGTCTCTGGGCTGGGGGGCTGTGTGTCCCCCCCCGCCCCGATACTGAGGGGGTTTGGGGTTCCTGGGTGTGGGGGGCCGGGTTTGGGGGGTGCCCCCCCCCGCTGACGCCGGGGGGGCAGCGCCGGGGGCCCAGCAGTTCTGCTTCCTGCTGTCGACGCGGGCCGGGGGCCTCGGCATCAACCTGGCCACCGCCGACACCGTCGTCATCTTCGACTCCGACTGGAACCCCCACAACGACATCCAGGTCTGTCACCCGGCGGCACCTGTACGGTGTCACCCGTACGGTGTCACCCATCCCAGCACCCCATCCCCCACCCGATGTCACCCGCCCAGCACCCTGTCACCTGTACGGTGTCACCCATCTCAGCACCCCGTCCCCCACCCCGGCACCCTGTCACCTGTACGGTGTCACCCATCTTGGCACCCCGTCCCCCGCCCCAGCACCCTGTCACCTGTACGGTGTCACCTGCTTGGCACCCTGTCACTCACCCCGGCACCCTGTCACGTGTACGGTGTCACCCATCTCAGCACCCCGACCCCCACCCCAGCACCCTGTCACCTGTACGGTGTCCCCCACCCATCACCCTGTCCCCCACCACCACACTCCTTCCCCGCTGACGTGTCCCCGTCCCCGCAGGCCTTCAGCCGGGCGCACCGCATCGGCCAGGCCAACAAGGTGATGATCTACCGGTTCGTCACGCGCGCCTCGGTGGAGGAGCGCATCACCCAGGTGGCCAAGCGCAAGATGATGTTGACGCACCTGGTGGTGCGCCCGGGGCTGGGCTCCAAGGCCGGCTCCATGTCCAAGCAGGAGCTTGATGACATCCTCAAGTTTGGCACCGAGGAGCTCTTCAAGGATGAGAATGAGGGTCAGCACCGAGCGGGGCTGGGGGAGGGGTGGGATGGGGGGTGCTGGGCTTTGGGGGGGACGTGGGAGGCTGTGGTGGGGCTCGGTGAGGTGTGGTGGGTCATGGTAGGACTTGGGGAGGCTGCGGTGGGATGTGATGAGGTGTGGTGAGTCATGGTGGGACGTTGGAGGCTGAGTTGGGACGTGATGAGGTGTGGTGGGTCCTGGTAGGACTTGGGGAGGCTGCGGTGGGATGTGATGAGGTGTGGTGAGTCATGGTGGGACGTTGGAGGCTGAGTTGGGACGTGATGAGGTGTGGTGGGTCCTGGTAGGACTTGGGGAGGCTGCGGTGGGACGTAGGATGCTGTGGTGGGGCTTGATGGGATGTGGTTGATCAGGGTGGGACGTGGGAGGCGGTGGTGGGACTTGAGGAGCTGTGGTGGGTCACGGTGGGCTGTGGGAGGGCCATGGTAGGATGTGGGAGGTTACGGTGGGACATGGTGCGACATGATGAGACGTGGGAGGCCGTGGCAGGCCATGGAAGGTTCTGGTGGGTCGTGATGAGATGTGGCCTGTGGGAGGCCATGTTGGGACGTGGGAGGCCGTGGTGGGACGTGATGAGATGTGGTGAGATGTTTGAGGCCATAGTGGGCCGTGGCAGCCCATGGTGGGCTCTGACTGGGCTTGCAAAGCCAAGGTGGGATGCACAAGGTCATGATGGGTCACGCCGAGCTGTGGAGGGACGTTGGAGGTTGTGATGGGACATGTGAGGCCATGGCAGGACATGTGAGGTCATGACAGTTTATGCAAACCCATGGTAGAACGTGCAAGGTCATGATGAGGCCGTGGTGGGACACGTGAGGCTGTGGTGGGACACATGAGGTCACAGTAGGGCGGTGACAGGGCAATGAAAGCCGTGATGGGACATGCAAGAACATGGTGGGGCCGTGGTGGGACTTGTGAAGCCATGGTGGGACACATGAGGCCATGGTGGGACATGGGAGGCTGTGACAGAAGATGTGAGGCCACGATGGGGTGTGAGAGGCTGTGACAGGGCTGGGCTGGGACATGTCAGGTGGTGATCATGTGTGTGAGGCTGGGCTGGGCTGTTCCAGGCTGTGACAGTCCCATGTCACCGTGTGTCAGGACATGTTAGACCATGTCGAGCTATGTCAGCCCATGTTGTATCATGTTGGACCACCATGTTGAGCTGTGTTGGGCCATGTTGAGCCATGCTAGGTCATGTCAGACTGTGTTGGACCTTGCTGGACTGTGTTGGGCTGTGCTGAACCACATTGGACCATGTTGGGCTGTGTCAGGCCATGCTGGGCCATGTTGAGCTGTGTTGAACCATGTTGAGCCATGTTGGGCCAGGTTGGACTGTGCTGGGCCATGACAGGCCGTGGTGGACCACATTGGGCCATGCTGGGCCATACTAGGTCATGTTAGGCCGGGTTGGGCCACGTTGGGCCGGGTTGGGCCACGTTGGGCCGGGTCGGGCCACGTTGGGCCACTTTGGACCATGTTGAGTTGCGTCAGGCCATACTGGGCCGTGTTGGACCACGTTGGGCCACGTTGGACCATGTTGAGTTGCGTCAGGCCATGCTGGGCCGTGTTGGGCCACGTTGGACCGTGTTGAGATGCGTCAGGCCATGCTGGGCCGTGTTGGGCCACGTTGG
>NW_027660168.1:0-14000 GCF_963210335.1 Falco punctatus
GCCGGGAGCCGCGCGGGGCCGGTGTACCTCAGTGCCTGGCACGAGGCGGCGGCCGTTCCCGCGCGGTGCGGAGCTGAGGGGAGCAGGGTGGCCGCGGCCCGAAGGCCGTGCGCAGGCCTGGGGCACCGCGGGCTTCGGGGAACGGCGGAGAAAGCAGGGCCCTGGAGAGCCTGGGCAGGCAGGGCAGACTGTGCCGGGCCTGTGGGGAGCCAGCCCCGGCCCTGAGGGGCAGCAGCCCGCTCGGAATGCGGTTAGGGGTGGCTGCCCTGCCTAGGTCAATGGCCTCCATTTCAAGAGGCCCAAATCCAAATGTTCGTCCAAAAGCAGGAGGGCATACAATTACACCACAAAGGATACCACAAAGGGCTCCACCTTCCTCATTTGTTACATGAACGGCAGCAAAAAAAAAAAAAAAAAAAAAAAAATCCAAACCTCTGAATCTCATTACTTGCAGTGTCTTTTTTACAGTTCTTACCTAGCTCGTGTACATCTATAATCAATTGGCTCGTTTATAAACGACAGCACTCTTTGTGCTTTCACTCTTTGTGCAAGTCACTCTTTGGGAGCTCATTTTGCTGAATCCCATACAGACAGCCATGAAACAGTCCCTGCCCTTGCAACCTGACTTAGTACAAAATGCAATAAATAATGAGATTGTGTGGGTGTTTAAACAAACAGAATTTGTTTGACATCTTCAGGAAGTTGAAGCTTTTATATGTGTGCATTATATAAATAAATATATGTGTATGCACTTACATTTAAATCCATTGTCACATCATAAATTCTTGGGTTTCTTTTTCATATGTTTCCTGTTCATTTCTAAGGAAAACAGTGATCCTGGAACTGCTGCCTGTAACAATCGTCACCTGCTGATCTGTCACGTGAAATCTTTAAGGAGCTGTGCAGCACACAATCTGACCCATTAGTTTTATGTACGCCACACAAAAAGCGACTCAGATTCCTGAAGATTAACCACCTCTCCTAGACATGAATCAGGCAGAACATGTAGGAGTGACTGCAAACTTTCTGTCCATGCTGTCACCTACCACTGTGCCATAGTCTGATTTTCTCTATGGGAATAGGCATTTTCAGGCTTTGTGAGCTCATTTAATCACTGATGTCTCTAGAATCACATGTTAATATGCTATGGCTCTCTGGCTAGTAAACAGAACTGCAAACCAGTCAGAGTCAACCTGAGATCTGAAGTGAATTTCTGCCACTGTCGACCACAGCTGGATTCAAACCAGATGCTAACAGCTGAGAGGCTCTTTAGCCTGTTATGGATCTTCTGAGCCACCCAGTGTCTAGTTTTTGCCAGTCCTGATTGAAGATTATCAAAAAGGAAATCTATAGCTTAAGGAAATTCTTCCTGGTTCAGTGAAGTCTGGTGGGTAACTGTACTCTGCTTTGCTTTGTCTTGACCCCAATTACTGAACACTGATAAGGATCGGGAAGTAAGTGGTTGCATTATTTAACAAATGAAAGGTCAAAAGCGCTGCTATTCACTAAGGTCAGAGGTTACCATCACTGCTATTAAACAGTTTGAAAGCAGTTTCTCCCATCCGTTGCCATCCCAGGCTGGAGCAGCACTCGGGCAGCCAGGAGGGGAGAGAGGCACCAGGCATCATTCAGCCGGCTGCTGGCTAGGCGGCTTTGCGTGGACACCTGCTTCAGGGAGGGAAGGTGCCATGCTCCAGCAATGCCCAGCAGCTCCAGTCAGAGGACTGAGCTCTCCTGCCTTTGCACAGAACGTGTGTGTACCTGTGTGCCAAACAGCTTTAGCTCCTCCCAGCTCCACTCATTTAGAGCTGGCATCATTTTGGGTGAGAAATCAAACTCGGGTTCCCTTCCGCTCATCTTGAGCAAGGTACTGAATGAAGCTCACAGAACTGTTTACAGCATCAGAGTTAAAAATCCTGAAGTACCTGTAAGTTAATGCTGAGTGCACAGTGACTCCTGTATGCTTGCACAGCTTTATAAAACATTTGAAAAAACTTTCAGTGATTTAGGAGGAAGCTAGCTCACCTTCCTTTGCATTCTGTAGTATACCCGATCTCAAGAGAAAAAAATAGTTATTAATCCATGTCAGCATTTCTGCTGGTACAGATTAAGAAGGCTACCCTCAAAATACTCTTGCAGGACAAACTGTTTCACTGTCCTGGGCACCCATTAGACTGACACTGCTCACGAGTTATACTGGTATCCATCATCCAGGTCACTTCAGTGTGGTGGGGACAGGCTGCAGTTGGTTCTGATGCACCAAGAAATAGATTGGGGTTATTCCTCCCAGGTGTGTTGAATATAAGGTCTGGTTTTCCTTCCACTTATCTCAAAAGTTCGGACTGTCTGGCTTCAGAAACAGTGTGGTTTTGAATCATTTTCCTGCGTGTAAGTCATTACTGTGTAAGGATAGTAAAAGATAGGAAACAAGAAAGAAAAGTACAGTTTTTCTCAATAAGAAAGGCATGATAGGTGGCTGCTTGACAGAAGGGGAGGAGGTTGTGGGTGACGAACAGTTGGACAAACTTCAAGAGCTGCAAAATGAAGCCTTGAGCTGTGCTGAGCATGAAGTAAGGAACTGCAGCCAAGTAACAGTTTAACAGGAATGGAAGGGACCAGGGGTGTCCCTACCTGATATAATATAGACGCTTTCCTCTGGTTTGGAGATCGTACTGAATACAGAAAAACTCTGGGAATACTTTGACTGCAAGCTGTCCAAAGAATGTGGGTCTTTTGGCTTGTCTGGGACCAGTGCCAGTGTCTCCATTACTGAGACCGGAGCTAGCTGTGTGCAGTCACTGGGAGACTCGGAAAGGAAGGGGTGAAGGTACAATGTGTGCTGTGGGCTGGGTTCCTCCACATCTGGAATCGAATACCCGCAGTAGCATTCTCAGTAAGAAGGCAGCAAGGAATCAGGCTAGTAGGTCAGGATGGGAACAGCTGTGCTGAGATAAAAGAGGAATCTGTGGGATGACTGTGACAAGTCTTCCCTGGAGATTCTCTTTGGCGTAATCCGGGGCAGACATTATGTGTTATACGGCCCTACTCAGGAAGAAGGCACAAGAGCCAAAGAGCTTTGTCATTTTGTGACATGAAGTTTTTTATGTCTTTAAGGTTCATTTTGTATTTTTCATCACTCCCCTAATAGCCTCTGTCTTCCTGACTGCTCTTGGCACAGGGGACAGGTAGAGTTTACTGGGGTAAGAAGTACTAATGTGCTGATTATATCATCTTGCCCAGGCATCACATGAGCAGCTGTGATTCTTCTAGCTGGCAGCTGAACACACGCGTCTCTCTTTGTGTTTTTCAGGTACCCAGAGGGGTGAGATGCAGCCCTCTGACCTTGCAGCCACCATACTGCCAGTCAAACTGCCAGCAGTCTGAGTAGGAGGATGCTGTTGAGGAACCCTGGGAAAGACAAAACAGGACGGTGAGAAACTGCTACGTAAGTGTAGTCCTGGCTGTGACTAGGCTTCAGAAGGATTTAATGCATTGGTATAGGTATTAGCCGCATTTCAGGCTGCCCATCATCCTAGTGTCTTGGCACTAGCAGTTAATATATACACAAATATATACTCCAATATAATAAAGGGGTTCTTAGACAGCCTAAGCAAGGACAGGCACTGCATGAAATACTGCCAAATTGTTTTAGTGATTCCCTGGAAGCAGCTTGCTGACAATGATCCCTGGTCTTTGCAAGTTCAGTTTTTATGACTGACACTCATCTTGTCTCTACAAGCTGCAGTTGCTACGGCAAAGTGGTGGAAGAGCATGTCTTATAGTGGCAGGGACCTGAACGATTTAGGTTTTTCAGAGCCATGACCAAGATTACATATGACAGAGAGGAATGAATCGGCAGCCATCAGTAAGCACAGTCTTGGTATAACAAGGTTGAGTCAACTTGTCCTTGGAAGAAAGCCCAACAAGTTTGCAGCTTGCAGATGGCTCCAGGCAGAACCTCTGTAAACCATTTAAGCACAGGGGCAACAAAGACCTGGGTGATGCGTGAGAAAAGCATGCAGCAAGCTGATGATGGGATAAGTGTTTCTGGCCTACTGCCTGAGAGCCCAGAGCAGAAGTAAGGAAGCGAATCCAGGGGAGCTCTGGGATCAGAGTAATCAACAAGGCAGATCTCATTAATTAAAGATGACGTTTTCAGAAAACATGCTCCTTCTAGTTAGCTTTGCTTTTATCTAGGCAGAGGTTATTCCCGTTGGAGATATCTGCATCCCTCCCTTTGCCAGATAGTCAGAGACCACTGGCCTTTTTTCATGTCACTTTCTACAGTGATTGCCATTTCCAACACCTTTTTTTTTTTTTTTCCTCCTCAGGAAAATAGTTCCCAGTCTGAAATTTCTGCTCAGACTCAGGCACCTGCTTAGAACTATTAATCTTTAAAAATGTGCAGGAGCCAGACACCAGCTGAGGTGAGGTGGGTGGCTTCAGATGACTGTCTGCACCCTCCAAGCATCAAACACGCAGAGACCTCTCTGCTGTGTTTGCATCCCTGTCTCTGAGGCACTGACTTTTGTCAGCGGAGCTCACTCATCTCCTCAGCAAGCCTTTTGCCTTTGTGTGGATTCACTCCTCCAATCTGCTGCTGAATTGCTTTGTTTGAAGAACCCAGCTGCATCATGCTGATACTTTCATGTGGTTTCTTTTCCCAGTAATGGAGTGGAACCAGGTAAATTATATCTGAAAAGGGGAGGAAAAGAGGGCTCCCTGCACAGCATCTGCTGCAGAGTCTGTCCCTCCACATGCACTGTATGGCCCTCACCCTGCCAGCCTTGGAGTTGCTTAGCGCTAATAAAGGAGGGGTTTCCTCCTTTTTACCGCAAGACTGAAAAATATGTTCTGTCTAGTTCTGGAGAAAATGTTACTCCTCTGAAATTTCCAGCCTTTCTTTGCTGCCTGTACTCAGTTCTGGGCAGAGATTGAGGACATCTGAGATGACCCAGGAGAGAGAACAGCAGAGACCTCTGCCTAAACTGTTTGAATAGCTAATACCCTTTCCAAATACTGGCACCTGGGAATCCTTTAATGACTTGGATGGTGCTTTGGGTAGACTGAATATCTCCTTTCAGAAACAAAGACTTACTATTATCATGTATTTGTCTGACTTAAATCTTACAAGCAGTTAGAAAGTAACCCTTTCTTGTATTATATTCCTGGCCCTGTGCTAGGTATCACGAGGCCAAAGTGTCCTCTCATTTACTCTGATTTAACGACAAGTGTACGTCTATATTAGGGCAGATACTTCAGATTTACATCAAATTTTCAAAGAGCAGAATTTGTCCCTATTCCTTTAGTAAAATCTTAAACACACACTGATCATTCAGAAGGGAATTATATGTGAAAAATTCCAAATACTAAATGGATGTGTGCCTCCAACATAGCTAATGAAAAGCTAAGTAATTATTTGTAACTGAGAGGAGAAGGGTTGTCACTGAAAGAAGTAATAGACCACCCTGTCAAATTTATTTTATCCTCTGTGTTGGGCAATTGTTTTAATCAGCTGAACCTTTATTGACAGAGCTCCGGTAGGAGAATTTTTTCTTTCTTGTCTGCTTAGAGACTCCTACTTGATCTAAAGAGAGAATGCAGTCTGTGGTTTCATGGGCATGCATGAAGACTTCTCTTAATAAGTTACGATCTTTTGACATTTATTTCCTACCTCTCTCCTTCTTGCCTTGATTTGTTTATAATTGTCTGCATCACTCCCAAAACCAGACTAACTCTATAAAATCATAATTTGTAGGCTTGAGCCACACAGCTCCTTGCAGACTCCAGCCTTTCTTGGTTTGATCTCTTTTCAAGTTTTCTGGTCTTGAAGTAAGTGAAAGTATTCAGAGCAAAAAAAGCGAGCAAGTAAATGCTGCAACTTTAGAAATTTTCCTTTACATAAGCCTGGTTTACACCTGTAAACTGCAAGGGTGGAGGGTCACTCTGGGTTTGTTCAGCACCTAGGAGAATTAATCCTCCCCCCAGTCTCACTTGTGGCCTTTAGTCTGTATGAGAATACAAGTGGTGTCACACATCATAATGACTACCAGTTTGCTTTCCTGCTGTTAGATGTGCCTTTAGTTCTGCTGGCCTCTACCTCTGGATTTCCTGCAACACAGTAACCTTGAGCTTGGCCAGCAAGGGCTGGAGGTCATTGTAGGTCTGAACTAGGGAAGTTTCCTCAACAACAATAGGAGAAATCACATGCCCAAGCCCCCACCGTGAGTTTGTCAATGCAGCAGCACAGCACTGTGCCAATGGAAAATGGGGTGGGTCTCACACAGTCAGCTGTTCGGGCTTTATAGCCAGCCACAGGGCAATTTCATGCTCACAGCAACCTTTGAGGCAGAGAGGCACACCGGAACTGTGAGTCGTGGGACCGTTTTCCAGCTCAGAGGCCCAGATGCGCACTGCAGTCACATCCTGGTTGCTTGACAGGGTGCAGCCTGGATGTGTAATGGTCTGCCTTCTCTTCCCTGCCATGCTTCCAGCTTTCCATTCAAAAGAAAACTGGGCCTGAGGGCAGGGGAGTGGGTGTTGTGGTGGACTACTGGTTTAGACAGCCATAGTGTGTCTTACAGTTCACCTCAGACTAATAACAACACATTGCAAAGCTTGGCTTGGCACAGTAGAATCGCTGTGGGATGGGCTGTTGCCAACTTCTGAGCACCTGGGACATGCAGACTTGGACTACGGTGGTGCTTGTGAACCAAGTTTCCTTTCCCAGAGAACCACCACGAAGCAACTTCAAGCACCATTTGTTTTAC
Source organism: Falco punctatus (assembly GCF_963210335.1). Lineage (NCBI taxonomy): Eukaryota > Metazoa > Chordata > Aves > Falconiformes > Falconidae > Falco > Falco punctatus. Next base: position 6,771 of record NW_027660168.1, read on the forward strand.
ATCTACTTTTACACTACCAGCAGGGATGAGTTAAGGTGTAATTATTTTGGGAGAGAGAGCGAGCTGTTTGGGCCAGTACTGACTGATCTGGATGCCTAGTTCTAGGACTTAAGTGGGTCTCTCTGTACAAATGCCTAATCAGTTTCAAAATACGAAACAACTTAATGTTTCCTTCTCAATTGGCCATAGCTTTATTTTTGCCCCTGTTAACCCAGAATCACATCTTGGCAGCTTGAGTTCATTTATCTTTGAACTGATGCACCACAGCTGTATGAACTTGGCTGAGGGTAGGTGAAAGCTGCAGCCTATTTCAAAACATTATCTACTTGATGTAAGCAGAAATAGGAGCTCAAGTGGGCTGTTAGATGTGTGTATTGCTGAATGGTTAGAAGAATTGTGCTGTGAAAATATCTGAAATCAGAAACAGTATCTGGGTTAAGATACAGGTTTTGTGACAGCCAGAGGCTACCAGTTGAAAGCTAGGTCTGGCAGAAGTCAGTAGCAAAGCTTTCATTGATTTTGCTGGAACAGGATTTCATCTGTGGAGTGCAAATGAGGAGCCAATGGGACGGCAGTAGCATAAATGGCAGTAAAAGAGTTGTGGTAAAGTTGGGTATGATGCTGGATGTTTTGTGTGGAGAAACAAAATTATAAATCTACAATATGAACTTGATGAGAAAGTTAAAGTGGTCAAGAGGTGGCTACATGCTTTGTTGAAAAGCTGTGAGATAACATCATGGGAGTTGATGAGAGTATGACCTAGGTTCTGGCCATTGGGAGTACCTCTCTCCCACAGAGAGCTCACAGCTGCTTCACGTTACTGACTAATACGGACTCCTAAGGGGAGAGATGCCTCACAAATTACTTGTTGTGAGAGCACAACAGCATGGTTCAAACTCCCAGAGGACTTCAGGTTACAGTTCTATAACTGTGCTAAAGTCCATTGAACTGATTGCTTAAGCCAGAAGTAACCCTGGCTGATGACTAGCTCCCTTGTATGCTGTAGAAATCCTACCTTGTAAACATCCGTAGACTTCGTACCCACCAAGGCAGCCCCCCTGGTCCCTCAGTAGTAAGAACATCAAGGCACACATTCCTACCCTGTAAGAACTGGTTCGGGAGAAGGCAGCACGCAAGAAATCTTTTTTCTGTTTAAACAGCACATCCTTGGGTGCTATGAACAACTCGTGAATCGTAACATTATCATTTCTCCTCTCCTCCACTGTTCTTAAATGGACATATTCAATGCTAATAGAACTTGAAGGTAGCAAGGGAAGCTTTTGTTTGCACATTTAATAAGTACTTCTCTTTTTGAAGATCATATTTTATAAGGATTCTTTCTGTGCATTTTTCTTATGACTCTAGAGAAGGCCTGGGTGGATAATCTATCTCCCTTTTAGGTGCTGAGTTCCAGAAACAGATGTGAATTGTGTTCTGTGGCCAATTCATGTTGATTTTTTTATTGTTACAGCAGTCAAAAAATAATGGGACTAATGAAGGCAGTTGAGACAGCAAGCCTGTGGAAGTAGGGAGCATGCAAGCAGCAAACGTGAATTTCACTGAACTGAACTGATTTTATACAGCAAAAGCTTGGTAGATAGTACCCTCTTTGTTCCACAAAGAATAATGCACCCCTCTGAGCCTTGCTGTTGCAAGAAGTAAGCAAAATTTGAAGAGATGCCAGCCGTTTAGCCTGGCCTGCTTAATCTTTGTGTGTTTGGAAATCCTGTGGAAGTCAGGGCTCCTCCAGCCCAAGTGGAGACGACAAGTATCTGAGCATCTTTTGTGTCCCTGCAGGGAGATCTAGCAGATATGGACACACAAGCCTTTGCCAGCAGAGACAAAGAAGGGCTTTGACCCTCTGTAGAAGCACTAGAACTGTGTCCACTTTAAATGCTGTTTCTGTTGAAAGGCTCTTGGAATTTGGAGCCTTTTGCAGGACCTAAATGCAGGAATCCAGTGAGGCCCTCGCTCTTTTTATTCCCTCTGCCTCTACTGGAGTTCGTCCAGGCTTGTCACAAGCTGGAACTGTCTCTCCTAATTTTGGCGGCAAGAAGGTGGATCTTTTTGGGTAGCCCTCTTGATCTAATGAAACACAAAATGCAGAGGTGCCTAGGGCTAAGAACAGAGTTTTCGTGCTCAAGGAAAATACAAAGTTTCTGGTCTTAGGAACAAACCTGCATGGGAAGGATCTGGAAGTAGCCTGTTGCCCAGTGGTGTGGAAATGTGTGTGGTGGACAGGCAGCACTGAGCATCGGGGGATGCGGCAGCTGCTGCGCCTGGCATGCACACACAGGTGCTATAGAGGCTCCTCTGTGCTCCTCACAGTTCCAGGAACTGGAGGAAAAGCAGCCAGGAGGAGCAAAGAGAACACAGACTGAATAATCAGGAAAAGAAGATAAACTGTTCTGAGTGGCAGCTGGTTTTTAGAGAACAGGCTGTGTAAATACCCCAAGGGCCTTGTGCATCATCCCTGGGAATCTAGTCCCCAGAGAGGGTCTCAGCTGGGTCACCGTGCCACTCCACACTGGAGGTATGTTTACTTCTGCACAGCCTTCAGTGTTTCCTGTGAGAACATTCCCGTGCTCATAACCAATATATGCCGACCTTCTAACAAGCAGTGTTTCCTTTCTGTGTCTATACACATCTGTCCGTGCCAGAAAAAGCTTCCAGATACATTATTTACTGCTCATGCTCTTCTAAGCATGGAAGGCAGAGGTGCAGTCCAATCCAGCTTTTCCCAGCATTGAGTGGGGAGACCAGCCACAAATAACAGGATTCTTCATTTTGTCTTCCATGCATAGGTGACATACGGTGTAGTTTCTCCACCTGTATGTTCTTATACTGGAAGGAGTTTGTAGGAAAAACTTGCCTGAGAAAATTTCCGGCATCGCATGTACTGACAGCCCTACACTGATAGTGTTGCAGTGGTCGGAATGAGTGACTTCTGGAAGAGGAATGCAGCTTGCCAGCACAGTGAAGTTTCGCTGCCTGCTGTTAATGTTGCTTCTGGCTGTAATTGTGCAAACCATTATTCAATGAATATTTAACAAAAGGTATCACCAGTTTGCCTTTCTCATTTACCCTTATGTCCATTTTGTGTCTGCTATGTCCCTTCTTTTTCTTTTCATCCTTTGCCATGTTTCCCTCCCCTCTCTCTGTCCCTCCCCTGGATCTCCATCGACGTGTCTTGTTACGCCCATTCCCTGTAATTCATTTGTACTGGTAGACTTGCCAGTGCTGGAGGCCCACAGCAGTTTTGGCACTGGCTTTGGCATGATCTCCAGTGATCTTGACAAAAGAGCTGACCCCATCCCGGAGCTGTGGGTTTCCTTATGGGGCTTTGCAGAGGCCCCACAGAGCAGGGATGGCCGAAGGGGAGGAACAGCTGAAACGATTTACTATCAGACCGTTGCTTTGTACAAGCTGAGGTTTGGATCAGATGACCAGTGCTGTTGAAGCAGTGCCTAGGTGCTTTCTGGCCCTGCATGGCGCTTGGGCTGTAGTTGTAGCAGAGACAATTGGTCTTGCACCAACCAAATCCTTGGTCGCTCTTCCACTGTCCCTAGGCTGCAGTGCCACCATCCTCTTTCACACTTCTGGTACCTGTCATCACCCAACACCTGGTTCAGCAAAGGAGCTGTCTGACAGAAAACCTCCAGTGACTGATTTACTCTAGGAAATTAATACATAAGAAACCCTTCCTAGCACGGTCTACACCAACGGCCTGTCAAGCATACTGCAGTGCGTTAGGCATGCTGTGCTTACTCCCTGACACAGACAATGTCCCTGCTCTAAGAAACTGTCAGTCTGATTTAGAAATGAAAAATGGCAATAGAGAGTAAGGAAGAAGAGAGATGTCCTTCATGGCAGGGATCTGCCCTGTCTCCAAAGCACACACATTACTTAGTGTTTATTTCATGCAGGGGAAAGGAAATGGAGATTAACTGTTGTCTTCACTCTGCAAGTGAGAGGCAGGTAGTAGAAACAAACCAGAGAGTGGAAAACAAATGTAAAGAAACAGCTTGGACATTCAGAAAAGGAAGCGAAAGGGACTAGGGACTAACGGCATGGTGACTCCTGGGATCTACTGCTGAAATTACTGTCCCACTCCTTAGTTCTCTATCTAAGACCCACACAGTGTCAGTTAAGGACCTGAGTCATCCTCTTGTTTATTGGCTGTTGATGGTGCCCACAGGCTCTAAATGAGAACAGATAATTACTTGCATTTACTGCAGTACCGGGGAACTTCTGCAGCAGATCAGAATCTAACTGTTCTAGGAATAATACAAACAGAAAACACTGAAGCACAGAAAAAGCAAAGTCCCTTTCAGTCTAAGTAGATGAAAGAAAGAGCTGGAAAGCATTATCACCTCCTTTTCATGGATAGGAACTAGAGCATTAAGAGATCAAATAACCTGCCCAAAGTCATAGAAAGGGTGAGCCAGGAAGTGAACCCAATCCGTCATGAGCCCTCGCTTGCAATCCCATCTCTTTGCATAAGAACTCTACTCCACCTGTGTAGGGAATGTGGTCACTTAGCTAACAGGCAGTAGTCTGAAAGGGGCATAGATCTCCCATTTTAGGATGCAAGTTAGTTTTAATAAGGTATAAGAACTAAACTTTGGGATTTCTGTAAGAACTGCTGCTGCTAATGACTGGCTACTTAATTCCATGGACCCATAAGAAGGACTCAATCAGATTATCTCTATGTTTATACTCACTTGCATCTGTGACTTGCCTAAATCTAACAACTTTCAGGAGGTGCAATAACCACCTAAATGCTAAGGACATTGTTTTGGAACAGGAAAACCAGAGAACTAAAGACTTGGAACAAAAATCTGGTTTGTGCTATCCTATCTATTTTCAATGGAGATTGTCCTGAATATCCTCTTGAAGAAATCCCATCTGGAAGCTGCTGGGGAATGAAAAAGACAGCTTGTTTTTCCACGGGCTGAAGTGGTTGCAGCCACTTCTTGTGTTGCAGGTGGGCAGCAGGCACGCAGCTGGTGGCTCCTGTGAGCCCATCAGTTTGCCACTGTCATCACAGCTGCTGGAGATCCATTCCTGTATCCTGCCCTCTGTAAACAGCAGCTCATAACCACAGAGCACCAAGTGTCTCTGGTCCAGCATCAGCTCAGGGAGCCAGAGAGCTGCTTGCTGAAAGCTGCCTTCTGTTTGCTTGCAGACGTGTCAATATTTACTGAGTGAGGCTCCACTTTTGCCCAGCTGGAGCATGACAGCTTTGCCACTCTTGCACTCAGTGGCCCTATCTCCCAGCATTAACATCAGGAGGTGATGAGTGACCAGGCTGGCCTGATAAATGAGAAGAGATCTGCAAACAGAGAAGAGCAAACACTTCCTGGGGGGCTCAGGACATCTGCTGAGAAAGGTGTTCTTTTTTGCAAGGATCAGGTAGCATATGCTGTTGTATCAGGAGAGACACAGAAAGGTGCTGTTGGTGGTGTTGGGTGCTGGGGAAGTCCCATCTGTGAGCAGGGGTACGCAGTGAGCTATTAAGGTGGCCCTGCAGGGAAGGCACGGTGCACTCTCAGAGCTGTAGCCGTGTCGCTGGGCTTTCAGCATAGCCCTGTGAGCGCAGAAGCCTGGAGCGTGCAGCAAGGAGAGGGGACAGACAGTCCAAGAGGTGCACCGGCAAGGTTGACCCCCTCTCCTGTTTCTGACTATATAGGAGATGGGGAAGGCAGGACACAGGACACACTTGCAGGAAAAGCTGCAAGGCAATTTAAGGAAAAAAAAAATAATGCTGGAAGGCAATGAGCTCCACTGCACGGTTACAGCTGCAGTTCCTCAGTTACCAAACATGTATGAGTGAGCCATTACATGCAAATAAAAATCAAGAGGCCAGTTTCACCCATTAAGTCTTCAAGCTTAATTCTCTGGGATTTCACAGCTATTTGCAGATACTGTAGTGGTGGGCACATTACAATTAATTGTTAGAATTTGGCTGGAGCTTGCTGGCATGTTCTGCTCTGCATTAGGCGGACAATAGCTCCCAGTGGTGGGTACTGGTAGAAGTAAGGGATCACTAAACAGTGGAAAGGGCTTAGAAATATTGAGGGAGAATATTTAAAAAAAGAATAAACTGTTCAATTTGGGCTGTTTCTTCTTGGTTCATCCCTCTAGGGAAAAAAATTTAAATGACTGAAGACTGGGCCTTTTTGTACTAAGTGACACAGGAGCACAAGTTCCTCAGAAGTTGGCTGACGCACCTTTAAACATCTATTAGAGATGTCAGTGTGGGTGGCAGCATTTCTGTGCAGATTCAGAAAAAAAGAGAGGCTGAGCAAGGAGGATATGAGGAGAGGGAGTCCAGCCATTATATGAGTAAGTGGTGGCTTGATACAGCAGAGCGCAGAGTAAGGGAGGCAGGGATAGAGAGAGTATTGAAAGGAAGGCTACGGACAATGAAAGGAAGGCAGGAAAAAGATACAAAAATGGGGAATAATGTGGCTTATGCACTAAGTGAAAAAAATGAGTTTTGGCAGCTGAACTGTGTATAGAATCAGGCAGTGTCAGTAACCCATTCTGGCTTTTCTGATGGGCAAGCTTTGCACCACGGGAGGTTTAACCTGGTTTGGGACTAATGATCCAGTGGTTCAGATCTCCTTTCTCATTATGGATTGGATGGTTCACCTCAGCAGGGCCCAGCATTCCACAGTTAAATGCTCATGCCTTATGATGACAAGGATTCATTTAAATGAATTTTTACAGAAAGGGCACCCCATGAAACAAGCTGCCACAGCAGAAAAGGGTACCCACAGTGCCATACTTGGTACTGTCCTCTGAAGAGCAATGCAAGACTGCAAAGATCCCAGCCTTGCTACCCTGAGCTAGCAGAGCCTGAGTCAGACAGCAGCTGCCCAGGGCTGCCTCCCAGGAGTAGGGTGGGCAAGATCAGCCAACATCTGTTCCCCTTTAATCTCTTGTTCCTTTACGTTTTGCTGTAGCACTTTTGTGTGTAATGAAATGAATTGCATGCTCTGGCACATCCCCAGCCACTCTCCTGGACAGTGGTTCCTCCGGCACGCAATGCTGCTGGGAGTGAAGAGCTCTCGGAGGCTGGGATGCATCAGGAGACAGCGCAGGCTACAGACTCAAGTGTGTTCCTGATGGCCCAGCTCCTCCTGCCCCACCAGATCCAGCAGGAGTCCCAGGGCTTACCAGACCCCATGAGGAAGAGGCTGAACTGTGTAAGTCAGCTCCCCT